>NC_081179.1:2179181-2191681 GCF_012432095.1 Onychostoma macrolepis
GTGGAACCCGTGAAACCATGATTTTATTTTTCTGGATTCTTTAAGGAATAGACAGTTTCAAAAGAACAGCATTTCTTTGAAATAGCAATCTTTTTAACATTATAAATGCCTTTACTGTCACTTTAGATCAATTTAATGCTTCCTTGCTGAATAAATGTATTCATTTCTTTCAAAAAAGCCATTTTCAATTTGACTCTAAACTCTAGAAGTGACTTGGGAACAAACAAGCTTGATATGAGCTCATGTGCACTGTTGTGAAGTATGTTTGTTAGTTCTCAGTATGCTCAGTATTGTTGAAGACGATGCTGTCTTGCTTCGCTTGAGAACGACTCCGGCCCATCACGGTCTTGACGTACCGACGTGACA
This sequence comes from Onychostoma macrolepis, assembly GCF_012432095.1. Taxonomy (NCBI): domain Eukaryota; kingdom Metazoa; phylum Chordata; class Actinopteri; order Cypriniformes; family Cyprinidae; genus Onychostoma; species Onychostoma macrolepis. The sequence goes on from NC_081179.1 coordinate 2,179,548, forward strand.
GAGGTATAACCAAAGTCTGCTGTCCCTTCGCGAAGAGCAGCGAGATAAGAGAGACGCGGAGCGAGCAAGACTTTCCCTTTGAAGCTGTTGATATTAGCACATCAAACAGAAATGCTTTCGCACTGCTTTTTCACAATCGGAATATAAAAAACCCTTCAGCAGAGTTCAAACCAGAACACTCAAGATAGCCAGCGACAAATCCCGAGTCCCTGCTTCTCTTCATCGCTCTTGCTGTCTCTCTAGCTCTCTCTCACACACACACACATACACACAGAATTTCCACATCTTTAATGTTCTCAGCGGGAGGTGAAAATGTGTTTGGGTTTTTTTCTTACCTCAGTCTAATCTCAGAGTATGAGACATTTCCTGTCATGGCGCTCGGCTGATATTTTGGCCGCGCATTGTTGAGGTGAACCCATGTTGTTCTCCCAACTCATCACATACTGACGCCTGGTCAGGACCCTGCTGCAAAAAAACAATAAAATCTGGTATCACATACCAGTAGACACCATTATAGTTTCCATTAAAACCATTACATTTTCTATTGTGTTTTGGGCAGGGTTCTGTTGGTTTTTTCAGCAGGGACCTCTTGGTCAAACCACTTTTTGACGCTCAAGGGGTCGCTTTTCGACGTGCACGGTCCTCCATTGTTTTCAGTTGTTTGTCTTAAGTTAATGGTTTGCATGCATTTGTACAAACAGAAATATTTCTATTTCTAGCACTTAACTTGTTTGTGTCTGTAACTGATTCCAAATTACAGAGAATTTAGTGGGTTTTTCCTCCAAACAATAAAAAAACAATAGAAACCATCACAGAAATCCTAATGGTTTCCACTACAAATACCATTACAAACCATCAACTTTTAACCATTAAAAAATGGTTTCCTGTAGTGTATTTTGGGACACATTCCATTAGGATTTATTGGTTTTAACAAGCCACCAATAAAAGGCGTCCAATTACCAGTAGAGACCAACAGGGTCCATTATGGTTTCAATTAAAACAAGTACAATTCCCATTATAGCCAGTAAAACCATTACTAATTCTGTGACGGTTTCTATTGTTTGTTTGTTGTTTTTTGCAGCAGGGAACTGCCATTGAAACCAAAAGAAGAAGAAGATTTCAAATTACATGACTACTTTTTTTGATTACTTTTAGATTACTTTTGACCTAACTCACTAATCACATTGATTTGAATAGCATAACCATACTGATACAAAAATACAAAGAGACAGAAAATATATTCCATTTATTGTTTTAAACAACATGAAGTGCATTAAAAATTACATTACGCCAAGGTTTTCCATGAAGGAACTGCTGGGGGTTTGTGAATTTAATGAAAAGCTAGACTTTTTGCCATTGTGTGAATAATATGTAATCATGTAATCAATGTATTTTAAAATGTAATATAATCTAATTACAAGTATTTATAATCCAATACAAGTAATGTAATCTAATTACATGTATTTTTGAATCTGATTATGTAATCCAGATTATATAGCTGCGCGTTCCCGCCAGGATCATACTGTGAAGGAAGAAGTGTCTTTTCAGCACTGGAAAAATATTTCTCTGTAAATATTTTTGCAGAGAGGGAAGCATTTTGAGGCAATGCATCATTCGAAAAATCCTCTGAGGAACATCTTAAAAGGTTATATTTACAGGAAACATAAGTAATTTAAAACACAAGCTTTGCAAGTACATCTTCAAAGCTGCAAGTACTAACTTCTCTTAAATATGCCTGAGATGGGTGTCAAAATACAAGCTAGAATATCATTTTTAACCACACTTTTGTGGTTGACAGATGGTTGCTAGGGTGTTCTGGGTGGTTGCTAGACCGTGTGATTTTTTTTGCCTGTTTTATGGTTCAGCAGGTGAAAATGGTGCATCTAATTACTAAACACACTCTCCTCGACAAGACTTTTTGAAGAATCACATCTGGAACACAAACGCTGTAGGATGAGCAATACGAGGTTGTTTTGATTAACACACATCACAATGTAGTCGACTGGAAAAACAGCTTCAGCACTAGTGCAGACGTCAGGATTGGTGATCGGTGACCGCAGGTCGTCCCATTCCAGACTGATGTTTCCATTGGATCGCCGACGTCATTTAACATCCAGCTGCACTCGCCGTGACCGGGTGACGCTCCCAACACTATCCTGGAAAAACAGAATGAGAAAAAAAGAAAAGAAATTAAATAAATAGTTCAATTATGCTATTATATAATTCTAAATATCCTAACCTGTATGGCGTACTTTCTTACAAAAAAAGATATTTTGAAGGATGTTCAGTACCAAACAGCTGTTGACTTCTATTGTATGAAAAAAAGTACTATGGAAATCAATGGGTACCGTCAACTCAGAGCTGGGTAGATTACTTAGAAGTTGTGGTCTGTTACTAATTACACAACAAAAATATGTAGTTAGTAACATAATCCATTACACATTTTAGGTAATGTAATCAGACTACTTTTTGATTACTTTTAGATTACTTTTTTAACTAAGTCGTTTATCACATAGATTTAAATAGGATAATCTCATACCATATTGATATAAAAATACAAAGAGTAAGAAAGTATATTTCATTCGTGGCAATTCATAACATGCAGTGCATTGAACATTACGTTAGGTTTCCCAAACTGAGGTTTGTTAATGAACTGCAGGGGCTTCGTGAGTTTAATGAAAAGCTAATAATTATTTAAATCATAAAAATGCAAAATTAAACTAAATCATTTCAGAATAACAATTTAAAAAATTGCTTATTATTATGTTTATGTTTATTTGTGACTGTTAGAGAACCGTGAGCATGCAAATATGACACTTAATTATTAAAATATTTATTTTAAAATCTCAGGGTACTTCGAGTAAATATATCAGGTGAAAGATGTTCAGATGACAAAAAAGTTTGGCAATTTCTGCATTACATATAAATAAGAAATAACGTGAATTTGTGTATTTTCAAATTGTGCATTCTTTGTGTAAATGTCCAAAAAACAGAAAATGAAAAAAATAATGGAATTAGGGTGAATCAATAAATTATGAATAATTTATTGTTATTGTGTGAATAATATGTAATCATGTAATCAATAAAAAAGTAACTGTAGTCTGATTACGAGTATTTTAAAACGTCATTTAAGTACTTTATTTTTGGAATCTGATTATGTAATCCAGATTACACGTAATCAGTTACTACTCCAACTGTTTGTGTCCCAACATTTTGCTAAATATCTTCCTTTAACAGAAGAAAGGAACTCAAACAGGTTTGGAACAACTCGAGGGTGAATAAACGACAGAATTAGAATTTTTGTGTGCACTGTCCCTTTAAGAAAAGTCAATAAAAAATAATGACCTTTCACTTTTGGGTGAACTATGCCGTTAATAGACAGAGAAAGAGAGAATCGCCTACCGCAGTTTGTGTTTTTCTCTGGAAACATTCACTGTTCATACATTTCACTGGCTTGTGGATATTTGTCACGTTGTTTTGATTGTCACAGAGAATGTATTTTCCACTCAAGTCACAAGAGCTGATGAACAGAGCAGGTGGGTGGCTGGAAAACACATCTTTGCTGCCTTTGTAATGGACTTTAATGAGAGAATTAACCGCAGGTCAAAGCAGTCGAGCCAATTCCTGAAAGATTTCCACAGCGAAACTCTGAGCGGCTTTTCTCGAGTGGCTCTCAGGGGCCACAGGGACGCTTTCTTAGGTGGAGAACGCCAGGGATTCTTCAATTACACTGATTGAGGGCTTGCAATGACCTTTTGAAAGTCTTAATGAGAATTCATCCCATAGTGCCATAGCAGCGTAAACGTGCATTATGGATGCTTTACATGCATCACGGGTCTGAAACGGAAACACGCACGTGACGTGTGCTTTGATGACAGGTGTCTCCTGTTCTGGGCAGAAATGTGAAGTTTAATTGGAGATTCATGCAATCCTGAATCCAGATGTGTTTCTGACTTCAGGTTCATAACAAGTTAAGCTCTGTTGACAGATGTGGATTACGACTGAAAATAATTCCCAAAAAATACATTTATAGCAATGGATGTTTATGGGGAAAGATATTCAGAAGAGTTTAAATGAAAAACTTAATTGATAAACTTAATTCTTAGTTAAAAATGAGTTATTTAAGGAATAATAATTTAATATAAACTAAAAGTAATTACAATTATTTTACGCAATTATTTATTTGTTAAGAGTCATTGATAACTATTATAGTTTTTGTAAATATCGTTTCTCGTTTGAATTTGTATTCATTCGTTTTAGTTTATTTAATGTTTTTTTGTTATTTTAAAACTCTGAATATGAGAAATGTTGTTTTGGCAACTACCTGAAATTTAAAAAAAAGTTGAATTTTGGTTTATATATTATTTCATTTCAATTAACAAAAATATTTTATGGTTTTAACTTTATAGAACCGTTAAAAAAAACAACACTAGATATAATATGTTTTGAAGCTTTATTAGATAATAATGGTATGAAGTGCCAACTTTTCACCATCAAATCCATTCCCCAAATAAAATCAAAAACACACTGCAAAAAAAAAAGAAAAAAAAAAGATTTTCTTACTTAGTATTTTTGTCTTGTTTTCTAGTATAAATATCAAAATATTTTTCAATCGAGATGCATTTCGCATGACAAGTAAAGATGTTAAATCTGTTATCAACATTTTGTTAGATTTTGCTTAAAACAAGCAAAAATATCTGCCAATGGGGCAAGAAAAATGATATGATTTTAATTTAAAGGCTAAACAAGAATATATTTCTTGCCCCATTGGCAGATATTTTTGCTTGTTTTAAGCAAAAACTAACAAAATTTTGATAATAGATTTAATATCTTAAGTAATTTTACTTGTAAAGTAAATGCACCTTGATTCAAGAATGTTTAGATATTTTTACTAGAAAACAAAACAAAAATACTAAGTAAGAAAATCATTTTTTGCATGCAGTGCAAATAGGCAATATTGCATACTGAAAATAAACTTTGGATTAAATTTAAGTCAACATGAAATAGGATTTGCAACCTGTTTTAGTGATAAATTGTGATGCATTTACATGTGAACTCTTTGTAAAAAATGTTTAAATCCAAATCCAATGATGCAAAAAACTAGAAACATGTATTGAGAGGCTAAATCATTTGTGTTTCACATGTTACAGATGCTAATGCAGGCATATATTACAGCTACAGGCGTTCTATAACAAACTCAATTGGCTTTATGAATTGGCAGCATAACCACACACGCAGGAAGTGTATTGCATTTAACCTTTGCTGAGATGTGAAGCATAAGATTTAATGAAAGTCTTCACTGCGGCACCGATCCGTAGAGTAAAATCAATTCAATATGTGTCCAAAGATCCTGCTTTTTGAACTATTACACACAAGACTGATTGCTTCTGCGTGTGTGGGGCCACTCCGCTCGTTTATCACTCACACGGCTCCGTTCATAAACCTAGTGAGTGGCCTTGCTGTCTACATTACAGTCTACAGCTGAAGTGAACACTACCCCAGCTAACAGGGAACGTTATCAGAACCTTTCAAGGTTCTCTCAACGTTATGAACACTTCACTAATGTTCTCCAAACATTAGCACGAAAATGTTATTCATATTCGTAAACGCTTTAGTTTCGTATACATTTTTTTGTTACTATTTGTTTTGGAACATTAGAACGTTCAAAAGTGACACATTCTCATAATGCTTGCAAAGTGATAAAATGGGTTCCTTGACGTTCACATAACCAAAGCAAAAACGTTTTTTAATCATCTAAAAAAAATAACAGAAATAACATTTTGATAGTTCAAGTTTTATTTTTTTTTTGTCATTTTCATATGTATAGTTTAGTTATTGTAGTACTTCAACACTGTAAAAAATGACCGTGATTTTAACAGTAAAAAACTGTGAAAAACCTACGGTAAAAACCTGTTAAATGGTTAACGGTAAGTTCCCCTAATATATATGGTGAAAAACTGTAATAGACATTTCAGACAATTTTACGGTGAAATACCGCTTTTGGAAGGGAAAAAGAATGTAAAATTTACAGGGAAAAACCAACGTTTTGGTGGTTATCAGTGTATTTCAAAGGTACAAAACAGATTTCAGTACTTCAATAGGTTGGTATATTAACATTATATCAGTTAATGAAATTACGGTATTTAACTGTAAATTTAAGTTAAAACCGTAAAACCTAAAATGTTGCTACCGTATATTTTACGGTAGAATTCAGGCAACCACAGCTGCCGTTTTTTTACCGTAAATTTTACGGATTGTTTTTTTACAGTGAAGTTAAATGAAAGTTAAATTAAATGAAAATGAGAAATGTTGTTTTGGCTATAAAATAAGTTTATATTAATGTATTATTTTCAGTTAACATTTAATTTATTTATTCCAATTATTGAAAATTTTCTTTTTATAGATTTAGTTAACTATAATAACCTTGTATCTGAACGTTTCTTTTTTTTTTAATTATTAAAAAAAAAAAAAAAAAACTACAAAATTGGAGCTTTAAAAGTAAGTAATGGTATGAAGTGCCAACTTTCCCCTATAAAATCAATTTCCTGTTAATAAAATCTACATATTTTATTCTTGAATGTCATGTTTCATTCAAACATTTCAGTTAGAGATTCATATAACATTCTTTTAAATGTTACTTCTTGTTTTAGAACATTCAATAGTAACATTCACATAATGTTTGCAAAATTCTAAAAATAAAATGGAATGTTCCTTCAAAGTTCATACAATAAAGAAAAAATGTTTTTAAAAAATTTAAAAAATGGACGTTCAGAGAACATTGAGAAATACTAACTATGTTTTCATAGTTAATTTTTATTTATTTTTTGGCCATTTTCATATGTATTTTTTATTTATTTATTTATTTTTTTACAGGTTTTTATTTTCACTATTATTATTATTAGTAGTAGTAGTTTATTTATTGTAGTACTTCAAGTTGAATTAAATGAAAATGAGAAATGTTTTGAAATAAAATGAGTTTTACATATTACTTTTAAATGATTTTATTTCAATTAACGAAAATTGTATTTTTATGGTTTTAATTTTAGTAAACTATAATAACCCTATATCTGAATGTTTCTTTTTATATTAAAATTATATTTTAAAAACAATAAATAACAAACAAAAAAATAGATATCCTGTTTCATTCGAACATTTTAGTTGGATGTACACAGAACATTTTTGAAATGTTACTTCTTGTTTCAGAACATTCAGAGAACGTTCAAAAGTAACATTCGCAATGTTTGCAATATTATAAAATGAAATGTTCCCTTAACATTCATACAACCAAGAAAGAACGCTTTAAAACATTTTAAGAACATTCAGAAGTAACGTTAGCAAACTCTTATTTTTGTTAGCGAGACGTGGGGCGCAACTCTTGCTGAGGTCTTAAAATACAAACCATGCTGGTCAGGGTTTGAGGAGGAAGTGTCTGACACCTTCAAACACCCCAAACTAATTACACAACCGGCCCGTCCTGCGTTCTGATTGGCTGATGTGTTTGTTTGTGAGAGCGTCACTCACACCCACGCCGACTGTCTGGAGAGAAAGCACAGAGAACATGGTGACACTCATGGATTTATACCGGGGTAATAATAACCTCACAGAAAAGCACATCAGCGCTAATTACTCTGACAGCTCAGATACGCACACCTACACACAATAATTACCCATAATACTCTCATCCTGCCTTCTAATACCGTCTCACAACAAACACACACAACTGCTCATCACTGCATGCTAATGATGACTGTTTGCTAGTTATGAATATTCATAACATTTATACTCTTCAAGGGATGCGGATGTTATATTAACATTCAAATGAGATTAATGAAGTAACTGCGATTTGTGAATCTAAATTACACTATATTATACAGTAATATTTAATATTAATAGTCATTAATAGTTTTCAATACAACAAAATAATACACCCAATGGTCTATAAATGCAAACCATGGTGAAGAAATGTAATTGATGTTTTATTTTATTATATATATATATATATATATATATATATATATATATATATATATATTTTTTTTTTTTTTTTACATTATAATGTAAATAAATACATTTAAAAAGGAAAAAATGATGATTTTTGACAATATATTTAAATTATGCAATGAATTTATATAATAATAGGCTACTAATATAATTATACAAATATTTATATAAAGTAAAAACATAAATACTGGGAAAATACATAAATATATATAATATAATATAAAAATATATATGTTAAAAACAATAAAGGAACATTGCTGAAAAATATTTATTTGACTATATGTTTAAATTGTTATGCAATGAACAAAAAGGAAAACTTGGAAAAAATATTTATTCGACTATATATTGTTATGCAATGAATAAAACAAATGTTATATAGTGTGAAGATATAAGTACTTGACTATATATAATGTGAAAAATAATTGATAGGACATATACACTATATTAGGGCTTGGTACTTTATATATAATATTATAATCATGTACATATGTATATTTAAATTTTAAGTATTAATTAAAAATTGTTTTAATAATTAACAAGAATTTTTTATTAAATATAACAAGTATTTTTATTTTAAATTAATAATCATAATTACATTTTATATAAATTCCGTGATGATTATTAAAAACATTTTTTAATGGTAATCAGCATGTTGATATAGTTTTATTGAGCCTGGAACATTAACAAAATCTCCCAGAAACATGATAAAAATAGTAGAATACTGAATACCTCACATGTATGTAGATCAACAACAAATCTGCAACCGTGAAACAAACGAGGGCTAAAAACGGCAACAGAAGTCAGTGAAGAAGAGAAAAACATTAACCACAGCCACAGCGAGACCCGCGGCCACCCTCTGTACTGTATTTATGTGCTGAACATACTGTGATCATTCATGCTTGACTCCATTTGAACCGGCTGAGACTCTGAGTGAGTGTGTGTGTGTGTGTGTGTGTGTGTGTGTGTTGGGAACGGGCCCACACACTCTCTCACTCCTCTACTTCATTCGACATGTCTTTCATAGCAGCCAGAGTCACTTATCCGTGAAAGTCACGGGCGGCTCGCTGCCCGCCGGCCGGATTCACAAACCCGCCTCCCGCTGCCAGACAGACGGAACCCAGATTCCAGGAATCCCGGAAAAATTCTGGAAGCCCAGCTCTGCCGGGATCCCAGAACGTAAAACTCACAGCAGTGCAGCATGATAACCGATGTGCGCACAATAAGAATAAAAGCAAAAACATGCAGAATTCAGTCAGGAAATGAACATTTGATTTCAGTAGTTTCCAGTAATTCCAGGTTCAATAAAACATGTTGATTACCATGTATAAACTGATAATGATTATGAAGAATATGAATATAAAACTGATTAATAATATAGTATTTTATAAAATATATATTTAATGAAAATATATATATTTTCAATTATTACTAAAATATTTATATGGAAATTATTAACTTAAAATTATATAAAATATATATATATAATGTGCTATTATTATTAAAAATGCTTTGAATTATTACTAAAATATTCATATACATTTTTTCATTAAACTAATAAAAATATATTATAATTAATAAAAATGTATAATTAAATAATTAAAATGATTTTGAATGACTACTAAAATATTCATTTAGAAATTAGTATTAATTTAAATTATATAAAATATATATTACATTTAATAAAAATGTATAATTAAATAATTACAACACTTTTGAATTATTACTAAAATATTTATATAACATTATTCATTTAAAATGATCTATAAAATGTATTACATTTAATAAACATGTATAATTAAATTATTTTGAATTATTACTAAAATATGCATATATAAATTATTATTCATTTAAAATTATATATATTAATTTTAATAAAAATGTACAATTAAAATGTAAATTATTTTTAGTTATCATTACAATATTAATATACAAATTATTATTAAATTAAAATGCTATTCAATTGATATTATATTAATAATAATGTAGTAAATAATTAACATTATTACTAAATTATTCATTTAAAATTAATGTAATAAATGTAATAAAAATGTATTAAGTAATCGTTTTCATTGTTACTAAAATATTCATATACAATTATTCTTAATTTAAAATAATTTATGTATTGTTTTAATACATGAATTAAAGTATGCCATTAATATTAACGAATTATTTTTATGACACTTTATAATTATTATTATTTTTAAAATATTTAAAGGGGTAATTTACAGTGAGTCAGTCATTCATTTTTGCTAAATGGAACTAGAGTTAGAAGAATTACTGAATTTATGTGCAGGCCAGAGGGCATGATTAATTGCGTCTTTTATATGATATATAATTCACTGCACTAAATGAATGCATCACATTCACAGCCCTAGTGAAAATAGCTGGTATGACCCTCTGAGAAAGAAAAAGCCCTGCTAATGCATCCGTAGAGGATCTGGAAGGGCTCTTTTTATAGCAGTGAAGGAGCGGCTGAGTGTTTGTCAGGGTTACACACGGATAGAGTCATTAGAGGATGAGCTGTGTGTGACGTCAGGTCCAGGTCTCACAAACACAAGGTGAAGACGCTGGAAATGAAAGCAAACATCACACTTTTCCGCTCCTGAACTTACTGGATGTTTGCATCGCCACGAAACCATTTCTCACAGAAACGAAAAACCACTGTATCTCCACTATTTCTGAAATGAGATCAAACTGAGAATTTCACATTCTCATTTAATTTCGCCTGTTTGCACTATTCATGGCCACTTTCTTGCAAGACAAGACTGTAAACTTTAAATCTGCATATCTACTGCTAAACTACTAAACTTTAACTGATTTCTGTGATCAAAGCTGTATTTTCAGTTGTCTGCTGTTATGTTGCATGATAAATGAATAATTGTAATTTGAATATTTTATATAATTTGAAATGAATAATCAATTTTAGATGAATATTTTAGTGATAATTTAAAAGAATTGTATTCAACATGGACATTTCTTATGCTGCATGACTTCTTTCTGCCGTTTGACATCAAATGCATCCTAAGTGACGTCATCTGATAAGTTGTTTTAATAAGGTGCACTGATGCATCATTAAAGCAGGAAGATGAATGGAAGTAAACAGAGGGGTTTGTGTGGATCAGAGGTGAGACAGACACAACTAGGATGAGAGGAATTAAAGGCCAGCGGGAGCGATGCCGCCCCATTTCCTGATGAAAAACAGCCTCCAGAAGCTCACGGGCTCACAGCGTCTGCAAATAAACACTCAAAACAAGCTGAAGAAACAATCTCACTTTAAAGTATAACATTCTGTCTGTTATACACATGCTCTGCAGCTCTTTAAACTCTGATTGGCTGTCAGTGTTTCTATCATTCATTAGTTGGAAAAAATCAATCTGAAAGTGATTCCATTGATAACGTGCTGTGTGAACTTCTCTTAGGTGGTTGCTAGGGAGATACTATGGGGTTGTTTAGGTGTTCAGATGGTTGCTATGGTGTTGATATGCGGTTATTCAGGGGATTGCTAGTGAGTTGATATGGGATCGTTTAGGTGTACAGGTGGTTGCTAGGGAGCTGTTATGGGATTGTTTAGGTGTCCAGGTGGTTGCTAGGGAGTTGCTACGGGATTGTTTAGGTGTCCAGGTGGTTGCTAAGGTGTTGATATGCGGTTCATCAGGGGATTGCTAGTGAGTTGCTATGTGGACGTTTAGGTGTCCGGGTGGTTGCTAGGGAGTTGTTATGTGGTTGTTTAGGTGTCCAGGTAGATGTTAGGGAGTTGCTATGGAATTGTTTAGGTCTCCAGGTGGTTGTTAGGGAGTTGCTACAGGATTGTTTAGGTGTCCAGGTGGTTGCTACAGTGTTGATATGTGGTTGCTAAAGAATTACTATGTGGAGGTTTAGGTGTCCGGGTGGTTGCTAGGGAGTTGTTATGTGGTTGTTTAAGTGGTCAGGTGGTTGCTATGTGGTTGTTTAGGTATTCAGGTGGTTGCTAAGGTGTTGATATGTGGTTTCTCAGGTGGTTTCTAGGTAGTTGCTATGTGGTTGTTTAGGTGTTCAGGTGGGTTGCTATGGTGTTGATATGTGGTTGTTTAGGTATTCAGGTGGTTGCTAAGGTGTTGATATGTGTTTACTCAGGTGGTTTCTAGGTAGTTGCT